>NC_142615.1:40063477-40100977 GCF_059453375.1 Lepisosteus platostomus | reverse complement strand
CAAGGGAAAAAAAGCAGCGTTGTAAAAGAGGTGACGGAGCTGTCCTCTCAATAAGAAGGGTGCCAGCGAGCTTTGCTCTCGCTTACGGCCACACCCCCTTGAGCACGCCTGATCTCGGAAACTAAACAGGGATGGGCCTGGTTAGTACTTGGATGGGAGACCGCCTGGGAATACCAGGTGCTGTAAGCTTTTAAGCGCAGGAGGCGCCCTATCCCCGCTCGCTCGCTCATTCCCCTGTTCACATGTACAGTGCAGCTTGTCCTTCTGTTTATTTGTCAGCTTTGGCGAGACACGGGTGCTTGTGTATTAGCGTGAGCGTTTTTTATTCTGATCATGAACAGTTTTACAAGTCCGCAAAGGATCGAGGAAAGGTTTATCGCCAGCTGAAAAGAGACACAGCGCTTCGGCTGTGGAGACTTGTTCGGCTGGCGTTCGGAGAGTCGCGTTTTTCAGAATTGTATTGAGATCGTTTTCCACAGAGCTCAGATGTCAAAGCACAGCAGCAGCTCTCCACAGCGATCCTCTATAGCGCCCTTTCTCCCGCAGCTCCGTCCTCATTGGAAGGAAGCAAGAGTGAAAGGCTGAAGTGAAATAGAGCGGGACGAAGGCAGTGAAGAGAGAGAGAACGTGGGAAGAAGAGAAAAACGCAAGGGAAAAAAAGCAGCGTCGTAAAAGAGGTGACGGAGCTGTCCTCTCAATAAGAAGGGTGCCAGCGAGCCTTGCTCTCGCTTACGGCCACACCCCCTTGAGCACGCCTGATCTCGTCTGATCTCGGAAGCTAAACAGGGATGGGCCTGGTTAGTACTTGGATGGGAGACCGCCTGGGAATACCAGGTGCTGTAAGCTTTTAAGCGCAGGAGGCGCCCTATCCCCGCTCGCTTGCTCATTCCCCTGTTCACACGTGCAGTGCGGCTTGTCCGTCTGTTTATTTGTCAGCTTTGGCGAGACACGGGTGCTTGTGTATTAGCGTGAGCGTTTTTTATTCTGATCAGGAACAGTTTAACAAGTCCGCAAAGGATCGAGGAAAGGTTTATCGCCAGCTGAAAAGAGACACAGCGCTTCGGCTGTGGAGACTTGTTCGGCTGGCGTTCGGAGAGTCGCGTTTTTCAGAATTGTATTGAGATCGTTTTCCACAGAGCTCAGATGTCAAAGCACAGCAGCAGCTCTCCACAGCGATCCTCTATAGCGCCCTTTCTCCCGCAGCTCCGTCCTCATTGGAAGGAAGCAAGAGTGAAAGGCTGAAGTGAAATAGAGCGGGGACGAAGGCAGTGAAGAGAGAGAGAACGTGGGAAGAAGAGAAAAACGCAAGGGAAAAAAAGCAGCGTCGTAAAAGAGGTGACGGAGCTGTCCTCTCAATAAGAAGGGTGCCAGCGAGCATTGCTCTCGCTTACGGCCACACCCCCTTGAGCATGCCTGATCTTGTCTGATCTCGGAAGCTAAACAGGGATGGGCCTGGTTAGTACTTGGATGGGAGACCGCCTGGGAATACCAGGTGCTGTAAGCTTTTAAGCGCAGGAGGCGCCCTATCCCCGCTCGCTCGCTCATTCCCCTGTTCACACATGCAGTGCGGCTTGTCCGTCTGTTTATTTGTCAGCTTTGGCGAGACACGGGTGCTTGTGTATTAGCGTGAGCGTTTTTTATTCTGATCAGGAACAGTTTTACAAGTCCGCAAAGGATCGAGGAAAGGTTTATCGCCAGCTGAAAAGAGACACAGCGCTTCGGCTGTGGAGACTTGTTCGGCTGGCGTTCGGAGAGTCGCGTTTTTCAGAATTGTATTGAGATCGTTTTCCACAGAGCTCAGATGTCAAAGCACAGCAGCAGCTCTCCACAGCGATCCTCTATAGCGCCCTTTCTCCCGCAGCTCCGTCCTCATTGGAAGGAAGCAAGAGTGAAAGGCTGAAGTGAAATAGAGCGGGGACGAAGGCAGTGAAGAGAGAGAACGTGGGAAGAAGAGAAAAACGCAAGGGAAAAAAAGCAGCGTCGTAAAAGAGGTGACGGAGCTGTCCTCTCAATAAGAAGGGTGCCAGCGAGCTTCGCTCTCGCTTACGGCCACACCCCCTTGAGCACGCCTGATCTCGTCTGATCTCGGAAGCTAAACAGGGATGGGCCTGGTTAGTACTTGGATGGGAGACCGCCTGGGAATACCAGGTGCTGTAAGCTTTTAAGCGCAGGAGGCGCCCTATCCCCGCTCGCTCGCTCATTCCCCTGTTCACACGTACAGTGCAGCTTGTCCTTCTGTTTATTTGTCAGCTTTGGCGAGACACGGGTGCTTGTGTATTAGCGTGAGCGTTTTTTATTCTGATCATGAACAGTTTTACAAGTCCGCAAAGGATCGAGGAAAGGTTTATCGCCAGCTGAAAAGAGACACAGCGCTTCGGCTGTGGAGACTTGTTCGGCTGGCGTTCGGAGAGTTGCGTTTTTCAGAATTGTATTGAGATCGTTTTCCACAGAGCTCAGATGTCAAAGCACAGCAGCAGCTCTCCACAGCGATCCTCTATAGCGCCCTTTCTCCCGCAGCTCCGTCCTCATTGGAAGGAAGCAAGAGTGAAAGGCTGAAGTGAAATAGAGCGGGGACGAAGGCAGTGAAGAGAGAGAACGTGGGAAGAAGAGAAAAACGCAAGGGAAAAAAAGCAGCGTCGTAAAAGAGGTGACGGAGCTGTCCTCTCAATAAGAAGGGTGCCAGCGAGCCTTGCTCTTGCTTACGGCCACACCCCCTTGAGCACGCCTGATCTCGTTTGATCTCGGAAGCTAAACAGGGATGGGCCTGGTTAGTACTTGGATGGGAGACCGCCTGGGAATACCAGGTGCTGTAAGCTTTTAAGCGCAGGAGGCGCCCTATCCCCGCTCGCTCGCTCATTCCCCTGTTCACACGTGCAGTGCGGCTTGTCCGTCTGTTTATTTGTCAGCTTTGGCGAGACACGGGTGCTTGTGTATTAGCGTGAGCGTTTTTTATTCTGATCATGAACAGTTTAACAAGTCCGCAAAGGATCGAGGAAAGGTTTATCGCCAGCTGAAAAGAGACACAGCGCTTCGGCTGTGGAGACTTGTTCGGCTGGCGTTCGGAGAGTCGCGTTTTTCAGAATTGTATTGAGATCGTTTTCCACAGAGCTCAGATGTCAAAGCACAGCAGCAGCTCTCCAAAGCGATCCTCTATAGCGCCCTTTCTCCCGCAGCTCCGTCCTCATTGGAAGGAAGCAAGAGTGAAAGGCTGAAGTGAAATAGAGCGGGGACGAAGGCAGTGAAGAGAGAGAGAACGTGGGAAGAAGAGAAAAACGCAAGGGAAAAAAAGCAGCGTCGTAAAAGAGGTGACGGAGCTGTCCTCTCAATAAGAAGGGTGCCAGCGAGCCTTGCTCTCGCTTACGGCCACACCCCCTTGAGCACGCCTGATCTCGTCTGATCTCGGAAGCTAAACAGGGATGGGCGTGGTTAGTACTTGGATGGGAGACCGCCTGGGAATACCAGGTGCTGTAAGCTTTTAAGCACAGGAGGCGCCCTATCCCCGCTCGCTCGCTCATTCCCCTGTTCACACGTGCAGTGCAGCTTGTCCGTCTGTTTATTTTTCAGCTTTGGCGAGACACGGGTGCTTGTGTATTAGCGTGAGCGTTTTTTATTCTGATCAGGAACAGTTTAACAAGTCCGCAAAGGATCGAGGAAAGGTTTATCGCCAGCTGAAAAGAGACACCGCGCTTCGGATGTGGAAACTTGTTCGGCTGGCGTTCGGAGAGTCGCGATTTTCAGAATTGTATTGAGATCGTTTTCCACAGAGCTCAGATGTCAAAGCACAGCAGCAGCTCTCCACAGCGATCCTCTATAGCGCCCTTTCTCCCGCAGCTCCGTCCTCATTGGAAGGAAGCAAGAGTGAAAGGCTGAAGTGAAATAGAGCGGGGACGAAGGCAGTGAAGAGAGAGAGAACGTGGGAAGAAGAGAAAAACGCAAGGGAAAAAAAGCAGCGTCGTAAAAGAGGTGACGGAGCTGTCCTCTCAATAAGAAGGGTGCCAGCGAGGCTTGCTCTCGCTTACGGCCACACCCCCTTGAGCACGCCTGATCTCGTCTGATCTCGGAAACTAAACAGGGATGGGCCTGGTTAGTACTTGGATGGGAGACTGCCTGGGATTACCAGGTGCTGTAAGCTTTTAAGCGCAGGAGGCGCCCTATCCCCGCTCGCTCGCTCATTCCCCTGTTCACACGTGCAGTGTGGCTTGTCTGTCTGTTTATTTGTCAGCTTTGGCGAGACACGGGTGCTTGTGTATTAGCGTGAGCGTTTTTTATTCTGATCAGGAACAGTTTAACAAGTCCGCAAAGGATCGAGGAAAGGTTTATCGCCAGCTGAAAAGAGACACAGCGCTTCGGCTGTGGAGACTTGTTCGGCTTGTTCGGCGTTCAGAGAGTCGCGTTTTTCAGAATTGTATTGAGATCGTTTTCCACAGAGCTCAGATGTCAAAGCACAGCAGCAGCTCTCCACAGCGATCCTCTATAGCGCCCTTTCTCCCGCAGCTCCGTCCTCATTGGAAGGAAGGAAGAGTGAAAGGCAGAAGTGAAATAGAGCGGGGACGAACGCAGTGAAGAGAGAGAACGTGGGAAGAAGCGAAAAACGCAAGGGAAAACAAGCAGCGTCATAAGAGGTGACGGAGCTGTCCTCTCAATAAGAAGGGTGCCAGCGAGCCTTGCTCTCGCTTACGGCCACACCCCCTTGAGCACGCCTGATCTCGTCTGATCTCGGAAGCTAAACAGGGATGGGCCTGGTTAGTACTTGGATGGGAGACCGCCTGGGAATACCAGGTGCTGTAAGCTTTTAAGCGCAGGAGACGCCCTATCCCCGCTCGCTCGCTCATTCCCCTGTTCACACGTGCAGTGCGGCTTGTCCGTCTGTTTATTTGTCAGCTTTGGCGAGACACGGGTGCTTGTGTATTAGCGTGAGCGTTTTTTATTCTGATCAGCAACAGTTTTACAAGTCCGCACAGGATCGAGGAAAGGTTTATCGCCAGCTGAAAAGAGACACAGCGCTTCGGCTGTGGAGACTTTATTAATAAGGCCCCTCAGTAGTTGAGATCTCTGTTATACCCATCTAGAAACATGCAATCAGCATGTTATTGCTGAAGCAATAGTCACAACATTATTCCACACCTGGGTGAGATGCGGGTTATGATGACAGTCATGCTTTCTACACCTTATACTGAGCTCAGAAATGGACCAAGCGGACATCTCACGAGCAGATCCCTCTGCGTATAAGAAAGGCAACTTGTCTCAGCAAAAATACCACGGATTCACATCCAAAATATGATAAAAAGGCAAAAACCCCACACTTGGAATGGAAACGTACCCTAAAAAGGAAACACGGTTTTAAAACGAACTTGATTTTCCCCTGGAGAAACCTTTTTATGGACACACATCGCATCTATTACACATGTAGAACTAAATATAAAGATAAAACTTAATATAAGAAGTCATGACATATCACACATGACGAAGTCTGGTCCAGAATAAACAGTTTACACTGACCCACCTTTATTTACCCTGGTCACTCACTTCTATTAACTGTTTAACTGGGTAACAAATTAATATTTGTTTCAATTTGGGATCTACACCTGGGAGCCCTGAAATGTTGGCCAGAGGGGAGAAGCTGATATTCAGACGTGAGAATATATTAAAAAAAAGGATCTGATGTTGTTTTTCACCTGTCTAATCAAAGCTTGTTCAAAAATTATCTGATTATAGGACACACGAGTTTATAATCATACTCATTCCACTTTTTAACCCCGTATATATGCACAATATGAAACGTATATACACTAAATCTCACGTGTGACTCCCATAATATACATTTCTTTACGAAAATTAGGAACACTTACTACAATTATCAACCCCCCATGACGAGGCAATATTTCATACCTTTGTTTCTTTGTGGGTTCAAAGTTCTGTCCTGTCGTTTCACACGTAATGTTTTGGTAGTTATCTCAATTTTCCTTTGCAATTATCTCCAAGATCATCATCAACTTTTTGTAAAACGCTATGGACAACTGATATTTAAAGAAAGTCCTGTACCAAAACGTCTTCGTAGGGAAAGACAACTTTTTTTTTCCTTACGTTAGTCGCTACACGGTTACTCAAAAAATCCATTCACCGCCTTTAAAAAAAAGTTTCGTTTTTTATTGTGGTTCACTGACATTTCTGTCACAATTCTGAGGGACCCCAAATAAAATTCACTTGCCGGTATAAAGACGCCGGCGAGGATAAGACAGGTATCGAGCCACCTGCGTATCTAGCGGACGTTTAAAATAAAAAAAATGGCGTGTAATGTTGCGAAGGGCTACTGTTTTTTTTATAGTTTGTCGATTGTAAGGGACGTGGGCCGCGACAGAAATACTGGACGGGGTGGGAAAAGGTTTATTGATGGTTTATTGTACCGCAACGGTCACAATTGACTCACCAGCAAAGATGGCGCCGAGGCCACATCGACTCCCTCCCGCTCTGCCTCGCACCGAAGCTCGAGCTGCGGAGCGCGACGCCAAACCGCCGGTCCACGGGCGCGGGCGCCGGACATAGACGTCATAAACCCTTCCGAGGCGCAGGAATTATAGATCACTGTAGTTTCTTCTGGACCCGGGTTAGGGACAGTGTGCCCTCCGTGAGAGTCTTCTGAGGAAGCCAGTGTCTCATGGGTGTCCAGGCTTGGTACCATCTGTCCATCACAGGACACACAGACACACACACTCACACACCCTGGACAGGACACCAGTCCATCACAGGACACACACACACACTCACTCACACACCCTGGACAGGACACCAGTCCATCACAGAACATACACACACCCTAGATAGGACACCAGTCCATCACAGGACACACACACACACACTCACACACCCTGGACAGGACACCAGTCACTCACAGGACACACACACACACTCACACACCCTGAACAGGACACCAGTCCCTCACAGGACACACACACACAACCTGGATAGGACACCAGTCCCTCACAGGACACTCAGACACACACACTCACACACCCTGGACAGGAACCAGTCCATCACATGACAAACACACACTCACTCACACACCCTGGACAGGACAGCACTCCATCACAGGACACACACACACCAGGGCCAGTTTTCCCAGAAGCCAATTAGCCCAAAAGCCTGTCTTTGGACCCGGAGAACACAGGGAGAACATGCAGACTCCACACAGACAGTCCCCCCCCCCCTGGGTCCAGACCCGAGCCCGGAGCCCCCCCGCGCTGAACCCCTCCGTACAGACGGCCGCACACAGCTCCGTTGTTCCCGATTCCCGAGGTGATCTGTTAAAAGAAGCCGGTGTGTTGCCTCCAGGTGACATTTCCTACTGGAGTCAGGACAGGAGGCTCTTCTGTACACAGAAGGGGGTGGGGGTGGGGAACAAGCCGCCCAGCCCTGTGATTGAAGCCGATACCCCGGCCTCTCTCCAGACACAGCTGGGTGAGCTCCTCCAGTCAGTACAGGGGGCTCTACTGTACACAGAGGGTGGCGGGGGTGTGGAACAACTCCTTTGTTCGGGGCCTTGGGACATTCTTGTTGTGAAAGGCGCTATATAAAAAAAACTGAATTGAAATTGAATCTTACAGGTTTGGGTTTTTCGGAGATCTTGTCAGAGATCTTGTCTGACGTGCCATTTCAAAAACGTAACGACACTCCTCACGTCCGAGCGCCGCCGGTCTGTGACGTAACGTATGCTTACACAACCATGACGGTTTCATCATGGACAACACGAAAGCCCGAAAAGTGGTTAACGTTTTAATTTGGCAATGCCACGATGGATCCCAGTTTTTTTTTTTATTTTGGGGGCCAAAGAGGACAAAAAAGGAAACGTCTGGAGGTGGATCGATGGTCATCTCTGCGGTTGTTCTGATGTTCTGGAAAAAACAAAACAAAAAAAAAACGGCTCGCTTGCCCGGTCGTGTAGTGTTTCCACACCCCACGCAAATCAACTTCTCTTCGCCCCCGAGGGCTCGTCGCCCGCCGCACCCCTCTCACGTGATAGGGGCTTCCCCCGGCTGTGACGTACTTACCCTACCCCCTTTTCCGCCAACGTCATACCGAAGGTCGCGCTTCGGGCCGCGGCGATGTTGACGGACTGTCTTGTAGCGTGAGAAGGGTTTAAATTTCGACTTAAGGAGTTGGCCATCGTTATATTTCGCGAGGTATCATACGGGGGGAAAAAGAACATTTATATTTATCAACCTACTAGTAATACTGGGTGGATGTCACGTTCCCCAAAGTTCAGTGCCTCTCTCTAATAAAGTAGAAACGCGACATTAAACTCCGTTCAAAACGGGAGAAATCACCAGGACACGATACAACTGACGTCCGGAAAAGAAAAAAAGAACTCCTATTCCCATTTGTAATGACCCCGTTGTGTTTTTCCCGGTGTGCGCTTATCTTTCGGAGACCGTTTCTCTCTGGTGTTGTTTTGCTGTTGGAATAAATGCCGAGGTGACCCTTCTGTGTGGAGTCTGCGTGTTCTCTCCAGCGGGTCGTTTCCTCCACCGCAGGGGCTGGTCGAACCGGGGTCTCCCAATCGTCACAGAAGTGTGTGTCGTTTTGGGTGGTGGTGGGGGGGTGCATCGGGGATACTGCGCCCCAAGGGGGTGACCTCTCACCTTACTCCGGACGAAGGGAGAAGACCTGTACCTTCACGAGTCCGGGTTGTGAAAACTTCTTCTGGCAGTTCAAAACGTTTCGAAGGGACTACAGCGCTACCCTGTTTTCCATTTGTATCGTGTATTATTAGACAGTTATAAGTATCTGTACTGATCACAGAGTCCCCCTCTCACTGCCAGGACTGAAGCCCAGTGCAGCACGAATAATAATAATAATTAATAAGTCTGGACTCTCCACTCAGAGCTCCTCCCAGGTCAGGGGGATCCCCTCCAGCCCCCCCAGTGTGCAGCCCCACCTGGATGATGCTCCAGTCCGCTCAGCACACAGCAGCTCTCAGTGGGGAGGAGAGCAGAGGGATGGAGCCAGTTCAGAGAGGGGGGTGATACGGAGGCCATGATGGGTCAAGACCAGGGGGGGAATCAGGCCAGGACACTGGGATAACACCCCTACTCTTCTCCAGAAACACCCCGGGATTGTTAACGAGCACAGAGAGTCAGGACCTCGGTTTTACGTCTCATCCGAAGGACGGCGCCTATTTACAGTCCAGTGTCCCCCGTCACTATACTGGGGCATCAGGACCCACACAGACTGCAGGGTGAGAGCGCCCCCTGCTGGCCCTACTCACACCTCTCCCAGCAGCAACCTTAGGGGGGGGGGGGGAGGGAAAAAACCAAAAGCTAAACAGATTTTTTTTAAAAAATGTTTATTGATGCTTAACAAAAGGTCATCAGTCCAGTCTGGGGCCCCTCAGCTTCAGTCCAGACCAGTCTGGGGCCCCTAAGCTTCAGTCCAGTCTGGGGCCCCTCAGCATCGGTCCAGCACAGTCTGGG
The DNA here is from genome assembly GCF_059453375.1 of Lepisosteus platostomus. NCBI lineage: Eukaryota > Metazoa > Chordata > Actinopteri > Semionotiformes > Lepisosteidae > Lepisosteus > Lepisosteus platostomus. The sequence goes on along the minus strand of NC_142615.1, from coordinate 40,091,510 downwards.
GTCCCTCAGCTTCGGTCCAGCACAGACTGGGGTCCCTCAGCTTCGGTCCAGTCTGGGGTCCCTCAGCTTCGGTCCAGCACAGACTGGGGTCCCTCAGCTTCGGTCCAGTCTGGGGTCCCTCAGCTTCGGTCCAGATTGGGGTCCCTAAGCTTCAGTCCAGCACAGTCTGGGGTCCCTCAGCTTCAGTCCAGACTGGGGTCCCTCAGCTTCGGTCCAGCACAGTCTGGTGTCCCTCAGCTCCTGTCCAGTCCAGTCTGGGGTCCCTCAGCTTCGGTCCAGCACAGTCTGGGGTCCCTCAGCTTCGGTCCAGTCTGGTGTCTCTCAGCTCCGGTCCAGTCCAGTCTGGTGTCCCTAGGCTGCAGTCCAGTCGTCTGGTGTCCCTCAGCTCCGGTCCAGTCCAATTCAGTCCAGTCCAGTCCAGTCCAGATCTTAGCAGGCACAGAACCAGGAAAGGAACCTGGAAAGAATATTGTTATTGCAGGTGTGAGGGACACAGACACAGATGTCACCATGACATCAAACAGCAAGAGGAGACTCCTCCTTGAATCACAGACACGACCGGGCGGCGCCCCCCTGTCTGCTCACCTGCACCTCCTCTTCCTCTTCTTGTCCTTCCCGGCAGCCTGCTCCTCCTCTCCCTCGCTCTTCCTCTCCTGACCCACGGTCTCCGCCGCCTCCATCGGCTCGTCCTGATCATCTGTCTCCACCGACACGCAGCTCAGGGAGTTTAAAAAGACGCACCAGCGCTTCTGAAGCAGAGACAGGAGAGTCACGTTAAGAGTCGGACTGGACACTCCAGTACATGAACACTGCACTGGGAGAGAGGGGTTGATACAGACACACTGACTGGACACTCCAGGACATGAACACTGCACTGAGAGAGAGAGGGGTTCATACACACACACTGACTGGACACTCCAGTACATGAACACTGCACTGAGAGAGAGAGGGGTTCATACAGACACACTGACTGGACACTCCAGTACATGAACACTACACTGAGAGAGAGAGGGGTTCATACAGACACACTGACTGGACACTGGACAGGAGTAAAGAGAGGATCAGAGCATTACCCACCTTCTTTTTCTTCTGTCTCACAGGAGGTGGTGATTGGACCTCCTCCAGCTGGAGTCCGAGGAGGGAGAGAGGGGGCAGGAGAGGGACAGCACAGGGAGAGAAAGAGAGAGACAGGTGAGTCAAGTGTCCCAAGAGTACAGAGACTCTGCTGAGATCACACTCGCAGTGAGTGACACCGACACTAACCAGCCTCAGGACAGCACTGCTAGAGCACCACAACCCAGACTCAACCACATCACAGCACAGATCAAACAGCAATATCTCACACATTGGGACACACACACACAAACACAACATAAACTGGAATGCTACAGAACCTTAAACAGACAATACACACTAGCTGAATATTTGACCAAAATAAAAAATAACAAACAGAAACAGACCCTGACGAAGTACAGGCTCAGTGACCACAACGTGGCCATAGAAACTGGGCGACACAGGCAGACCTGGCTGCCCAGAGAGGACAGGCTGTGCTCCCACTGCCAGCGGGGAGAAATAGAGACAGAGGTGCACTTCCTACTGCACTGTGACAGATACTCTGGGATTAGAGAAACATTCTTCCCGAAATTCAGAAATCTAATCCCAGAGTTCCCACACCTGCCAGAATCACAACGGGTCCCAATCCTACTGGGAGAGGGAGGAGGGAACTCAGTTGATCTGGCAGCCCAGTATGTGATCTCCTGTCACAGCCTGAGGAACAGTGAGTCTGTCTCCCAATAATGCTCCAGCCGCCTACAGTATATGTCAATATTTTATAATATGTCTTTGTTGTAAATGTCTGTAACATGTCTGCTTTACGCAGAGAGTGGCGGGGGTTGGATGTCAAGGCCTGACGATACCGCATTACGCAGAGAGTGGAGGGGTGGGATGTCAGGGCCTGACGACACTGCTTTATGCAGAGAATGGAGGGGTGGGTGTCAGGGCCATACGACACTTCTTTATTCAGAGAGTGGAGGGGGTGGGATGTCAGGGCTAGATGACACTGCTTTACACAGAGAGTGGAGAGGTGGGTGTCAAGGCTATACGACAGTGCTTTCCGCAGAGAGTGGTGGGGGTGTGATGTCAGGGCCATAGGACAGTGCTTTACACAGAGAGTGGCGGGGCTAGGATGTCAGGGCCATATGACACTGCTTTACACAGAGAGGGGTGGGGGTGGGATGTCAGGGCTTGACGACACTGCTTTATGCAGAGAGTGGAGGGGTGGGATGTCAGGGCTATACGACACTTCTTTACGCAGGGAGTGGCAGGGGTGGGATGTCAGGGCCTGACGATACTACTTTACACAGTTAGTGGTGGGGATGGGATGTCAGGGCCATACGACACTTCTTTACGCAGAGAGTGGCAGGGCCTGACGACACTGCTTTATGCAAAAAATGGAGGGGTGGGTGTCAGGGCTATATGACAGTGCTTTCCGCAGAGAGTGGTGGGGGTGTGATGTCAGGGCCATACAGCAGTGCTTTACACAGAGAGTGGTGGGGGTGTGATGTCAGGGCCATACGACAGTGCTTTACACAGAGAGTGGCGGGGGAGGGATGTCAGGGCTTGACAACACTGCTTTATGCAGAGAGTGGAGGGATTGGTGTCAGGGCCATATGACACTACTTTACACAGAGAGTGGTGGGAGTGGGATGTCAGGCCCTGACGATACTACTTTACGTAGACAGTGGCAGGGGTGGGATGTCAGGGCCTGACGACACTGCTTTATTCAAAGAGTGGAGGGGTGGGTGTCAGGGCTATACGACAGTGCTTAATGCAGAGAGTGGAGGGTTGGGTGTCAGGGCTATACGACAGTGCTTTCCGCAGAGAGTGGTGGGGGTGTGATGTCAGAGCCATACGACACTTCTTTACGCAGGGAGTGGCAGGGGTGGGATGTCAGGGCCTGACGATACTTATTTACGCAGAGAGTGGCAGGGGTGGGATGTCAGGGCCTGAAGATACTGCTTTTCTCAGAGAGCGGAGGAGGTGGGATACGACCTCTCAGTGGGGCCAGCAGGGGGCACTCACCCTGCGGTCTGTGTGGGTCTTAATGCCCCAGTGTAGAGACGGGGGACACGATCTGGCCCACCAGCGACGAGCAGGTTACAAGATCTAGACAAAGGGAGCAACTCTTAGTCGTATGAGCTTAGTCACACATCGCAGCGATTAAAAAAACAAAACAAACATATTATGTCTGTTACTAACGACTTTTTTTTCCTACATTGAAAGTCACTTTCCCGGGTGATTTTCTAGCACGACTGGGGCTCTTCATTTCTCCTCGGTGTCTCATCGCGGGCGGATTTGAAACAGACCACAGAAGGTGGTCACACACTATATTATTATTTAGAGACAGGCTCACTGTCTGTATCTCAGGCTGGGACAGTAAATCACACTGTATTATTATTATTAATATTATTGAGAGTCTGGCTCACTGTTCCCCAGGCTGGGACAGGAGATCACATACTGTATTATTATTGATTGACAGGCTCACTGTTCCTCAGGCTGGGACAGGAGATCACACACTGTATTATTATTGAGAGACAGGCTCACTGTCTGTTCCTCAGGCTGGGACAGAGGATCCCACACTGTATTATTATTATTGAGAGACAGGCTTACTCTCTGTTCCTCAAGCTGAGACAGGACATCACATACTATATTATTATTGATTGACAGGCTCACTGTTCCTCAGGCTGGGACAGGAGATCACACACTGTATTATTATTATTGAGAGACAGGCTCACTGTCTGTTCCTCAGGCTGGGACAGAGGATCACACACTGTATTATTATTATTTAGAGAGAGGCTCACTGTCTGTTCCTCAGAGTTGGACAGGAGATCCCACACTGAATTATAATTATTGAGAGACAGGCTCACTGTATGTTCCCCAGGCTGGGTCAGGAGCTCACACAGTATTATTATAATTATTGAGAGACAGTCTCACTGTCTGTTCCTCAGTCTGGGACAGGAGATTACACACTGTATTATTATTATTGAGAGACAGGCTCACTGTCTGTTCCCCAGGCTGGGACAGGAGATAACACTGTATTATTATTGAGAGACAAACTCACTGTCTGTTCCTCAGGCTGGGACAGTAGGTCACACTGTATTATTATTATTGAGAGTCTGGCTCACTGTTCCCCAGGCTGGGACAGGAGATCCCACACTGTATTATTATTATTTCGAGACAGACTCACTGTCTTTTCCTCGGTCTGGGACAGATGGTCACACACTGTATTATTATGGAGACAGGCTCACTGTCTGTTCCTCAGGCTGGGACAGTAGATCACATTGTATTATTATTATTAATATTATTGAGAGTCTGGCACACTGTTCCCCAGGCTGGGACAGGAGATCCCACACTGTATTATTATTATTTTGAGACAGGCTCACTGTTTGTTCCTCAGGCTGGGACAGGAGATCAGACACTGTATTATTATTATTATTATAGAGAGACAGGCTCACTGTATGTTCCACAAGCTGAGACAGGAATTCACACTGTATTATTATTATTGAGAGACAGACTCACTATCTTTTCCTCAGTCTGGGACAGTTGGTCACATACTGTATTATTATTATTGAGAGACAGTCTCACTGTTCCTCATGCTGGGACAGTAGATCACACTGTATTATTATTACTGAGAGTCTGGCTCACTGTTCCCCTGGCTGGGACAGGAGATCACACACTGTATTATTATTATTGAGAGACAGGCTTACTCGCTGTTCCACAGGCTGAGACAGGACATCACATATTGTATTATTATTATTGATTGACAGGCTCACTGTTCCTCAGGCTGGGACAGGAGATAACACACTGTATTATTATTATTGAGAGACGGGCTCACTGTCTGTTCCTCTGGCTGGGACAGGGGATCACACACTGTATTATTTTTATTGAGAGACAGGCTCACTGTCTGTTCCTCAGGCTGGGACAGAGGATCACACACTGTATTATTATTGAGAGACAGGCTCACTCTCTGTTCCTCAGGCTGGGGCAGGAGATCACACACTGTATTATTATTATTGACAGATAGGCTGACTGTCTGTTCCTCAGAATGGGACAGGAGATCACACATTGTATTACTATTATTGACAGATAGGCTCACTGTGTCTTCGCTTGGGCTTGAACAGGAGATCACACACTGGATTATTATTATTGAGAGACAGGCTCACTGTCTTTTCCTCAGGCTGGGACAGGAGGACATACACTGTATTATTATTATTGAGAGACAGTCTCACTGTCTGTTCCTCAGGCTGGAGCAGGAGATCACATACTGTAATATTATTATTGATTGACAGGCACACTGTTCCTCAGGCTGGGACAGGAGATTGCACCCTGTATTATTATTATTGACAGATAGGCACACTGTGTCGTCGTTTGGGCTGGGACAGGAGATCACACACTGTATTATTATTACTGAGAGAGAGGCTCACTGTCTGTTCCTCAGGCTGGGACAGGAGATCACACACTGTATTATTAGTATTGAGAGACAGGCTCTCTGTCTGTTCCTCAGGCTGGGACAAGAGATCACACACTGTATTATTATTATTGTGAAACAGGCTCACGGTTTTTTTTCCCGGGCTGGGAGAGAAGATCACACTGTATTATTATTATTATTGAGAGTCTGGCTCACTGTTCCCCAGGCTGGGACAGGAGATCCCACACTATATTATTATTATTGAGAGACATGCTCACTGTTTGTTCCTCAGACTGGGACAGGACATCCCACACTGTATTACTATTATTGACAGATAGGCTCACTGTGTCTTCGCTTGGGCTTGAACAGGAAATCACACACTGGACGCAGAGCCGATCATTTGCAATTGGGCTGTGCCGACAGACCAGGACGAGCTCTGTCGGCTCAAAAGCAGCGCAGGACCTGCAAGAACAACAGAAAGATTAGCATCCAGCGGGGGCTTCTTAGTGAGCCCAAGATCTCATCAAGAATCGGCTCCAGCAACAGGGCTGGGTGCATTGTTCCATTCTCCGACCACTCTCGGTGTAAACAAGTCCCTCCTGGTCTCTGCTTGAATTGCACTTTCCTGCGTTTGCTTTGGTGTAACTGGCTTCCCCTGCATGGGCGAATGTGTAGAAGATCCTTAGTAAGTCATTGAAGAAAACCGAGAAGAGGTCGGAGTGGCCTCTGTCGTTCATCAACGATCCAGTCAGGCAGTACTCCTCTGTAAAGCGCCGTTCGTTCACATCGATTGGCTTTTTTTTGCCTTCATTCGTACAAGTAGTAAAAGCAGACGCCCCTATTCTGCCGTGACTCGGTTGCGGCTACAACGCAAAGTACTGACCACTATACGATCACGGCGAGTTACCGAGACACACGTGGCAGGGCGGAAAAGGCTGTGCTCTCTTCGTGTGACATAATTCGGAAAAGTCCTGACGTTGCATTTCAACTGAGCCCCAGTATACATCGACCCTTCGACACTCTGAGTGACAACTCTCTTGCGTGTTTTCTCATATTTATGTAGTTTGCTTGCATGATGCCCGGAACAGTGGGGTTGTGTGCTCCCATATGGTCTAGCGGTTAGGATTCCTGGTTTTCACCCAGACGGCCCGGGTTCGACTCCCGGTATGGGAACGTGTCCGTTTTGCCTCCTGCTTTCCAAAAGATCAGCACCGTGTACGAAAGAGCCGCATTAAAACTACTCGAACGTGCAAAACGTGCGAGAAGAGGGGGCGCTTGTTTCCAACCGAAACTTCTCGCGTGTGAGACGAGCTGATCATCGCTGTGGGAGGGTTACTCTGGTAGACAGGGCTGACCTTCGGCAATAGGATTTATACTCTCCAAGATGATATTTGCACTTTCTGGAGAGGCGATTTTCTCCACTTCAGTAGCCCGATTTCGTCGATTGCGTGGAGAGGGCTGTAGAATGTGGCGCCGCCTTTCCTGCTCCGTCCATGACAGGCGTGCTGGTCTCTGGAGAGAGAGCACGGTCCATCAGCGCACTCCAATAAAGGCACTGGAACCAGCTGAATCGCATTGGCGAAGCTCAGCGCTGGGCCGCTGGGCACGGTTTACCACCGTTTCCATAGTGTAGTGGTTATCACGTTCGCCTCCCACGCGAAAAGTCCCCTGTTCGAAACCAGGCGGAAACAGACTTCTTTTGTCGCCACGCTGTGATCGAACAGACCCACTCACCTCTTAGTGTGGCGGGATCTGCACAGTGCAGGTCGCAGCGCATCCTGCTTTCACTTCAATGCGCGTCCTGATGTACCCCGGTCTCCCGGGTGGGGAGACAGGTGGGGACAGGTGACAGGTCCTATACTAACGAGGAAGACATCGCTCTCTCCGACCCCCGGCATCGTGTCCCGACCCACCGTGCTGGAAGCCGACGCGTGCTGTGATTCCTTTACGGAGCAGAAATGACAACCGAGGAGCCGAGAGATCATTTCAGCATTTCGCGTCTGAACGGAAAACACAAACGACCAACTCGGAATGACTTGCCTTTGACGCTTTTCAAAGCGTTCTTTGTGCACGATGACTGCGCCGCCTAGCAGATACAAATGGGTTGTACAACTTTGAACTAGCAAATGGAAGAGGGCTGAAGTAAGAGACAAGATGTAAAAAGGGTTAACTTAAGTCAATTCTGCCTGAAAATTAGACTTCTAAGCAACAGGGGTTTATGGCAGGAAAGGGGGTTAACTGATAAGGATTCCAGATGCGAGGGGCATAATCTTAAACTGACCATTTGGCCAGGGTCTCTTAACTGGCCAAATACCATGACCCCCCCCCCCCTTACCATAACATCGAATGATGTCTGAAGCAGCAAGGAAGGACTATATAACCTGAAAGTTTGTACCGGCACATCGAAGAATACTTCGGTTTTGTTGTTTCTTGCGGGAAAAAAGTCCCGACTCTCTCTGATCGATTGGGAAATCTCTGCTCCCTGCGAGAATCGCCTGAGATGACGGAGTAAACGTGAGTTCCTGAATTCCTCTGGCCCGGGGAAGACACCGGTAATGTAATGGGTGGTTTGCTGTAAGCCCAGAATTTGGTGTGGCAGGCAGTCCGCGGTATTGTGTACAGGCGTTCGAAGCTGGTGTAGGCATCCCACACTGACAGATGAAGAAACTGAGTCTCTTTAGTCTGAAGGGAGTGTCTCACACTGACAGGCCGGAGGAACTGAGTCTCTTTAGTCTGAAGGGAGTGTCTCACACTGACAGATTGAAGAAACTGAGTCTCTTTAGTCTGAAGGGAGTGTCTCACACTGACAGGCCGGAGGAACTGAGTCTCTTTAGTCTGAAGGGAGTGTCTCACACTGACAGATTGAAGAAACTGAGTCTCTTTAGTCTGAAGGGAGTGAACCCAGGTGCCCTGTGCTGAGCCAGGATCAGGGTGGAGTGGCGATTGCCATGATCCGGCGAGCACAAAGCTTCATCAGCTGCCCTTTGCCACAGGAGGTAAGAGGATGTCCAGTGATGACGGGCTTCCCTGTCCGTCGTGGCAGTGAACAGGTCCTGGTTACAGGATCACTAAAAAAGGAAATAAAGACTGAAATCAGATCCGACCCACCATGCTGCCATGGCGACGGTGCACTGCCCAGTGAAAGTGGCAGCCTGTCCCTGGACTGTGGGTGGAAACTGGAGCACCTGGAGGAAACCCCCACAGACCAGGGAGAGAACATGCAAACTCCACACAGACAGCACCCACAGCCCAGGTCCAGCACTGTGAAGCATGCCCGACGATGCGGAAGGGCTTTTACAAATGAGTGTGTAACTCACACTGGTGCCCAGGATGGCCTGCTATCGGATCGCAACCTAATTTTCTTAATGCAGTTTGTTCGAAGCGGTTCGCAGGAGCTGGAGGTGAGGACTGAGCTGGGGTCCAGTGTGTGAGAGTGACTGCTGATGTCGTGTGTGTGTGTGTGTGTGTGTGTGTGTGTGTGTGTGTGTCTGTGTGTGTGTGTGTGTGTCTGTCTGGATCATTGTGAGCGCCGTCAGGTTTGTGTATTTGTTTAAACAAGAGGACATGTCTGTGCGGGTCTGACTCTGTGTGAGGGTGCAGCTCTAACTGTGTGAGCGCGGGCCTGTCTATCTCTCTACAATGCATGAGGGGCTAAATCTGCCTCTGAGAACCCGACTTTTCAGAAGAAAAATCTATGAAAAGGCACGGCCTGGCCCTCTTCTCTTGCTCCCGACGTATAACACCCTGGGGGATGAAGCTGGTGTCTTCAGCTGTAACCCTAGCTATTTATGCAAACAGCTCTTTTATGAAAAGCAGCTCTAGGCCTAGACAAGAGGAACAGATAAAACAAATCTTGGATTTATGGCTTATTCAAAGCAGACTGAGCGCTGCTATACTGTATGTAGGAGCCAGAGATGAAGAATGAGCTATTTAAGGAAATCAGGAGTGTGAGAGAGGGACTGTGTGTTTTTCCTCCCAGTAGAGAAGGCTTGTGGTTCTTTATGCTTTTCTGCACAGGCTGCCGTGTTGGGTTCTTGGTTTGAATGCTCGAGTTGTCAGGCTGGCGTTTTTTGATCCTGTTGGAGCCCATAATTGTGAACAAGGCGCTTGAGGACGTCTCTGTGCGGGTGTGCATTTGTAATGAGGTGTGTGTGCCTCTCTGTTTCAGTATAAAAAATGCATTTAAGACATTCAGCCTTTTCATGTTCCTAATATTCTTTCCTTCTTGACCATAAGAACTAAGGTGGCTGCTGGAAGAGGTGTTAGTGGGGCCAGCAGGGGGTGCTCACCCTGCGGTCTGTGTGGGTCCTAATGCCCCAGTATAGTGATGGGGACACTGGACTGTAAACAGGCGCCGTCCTTCGGATGAGACGTAAAACCGAGGTCCTGACTCTCTGTGGTCATTAAAAATCCCAGGGTGTTTCTCGAAAAGAGTAGGGGTTTTACCCCAGTGTCCTGGCCAAATTTCCCATTGACCCTTACCAATTATGGCCTCCTAGTAACCCCCATTTATGAATTGGCTTCATAACTCTGCTCTCCTCCCCACTGATAGCTGGTGTGTTGGGAGCGTTCTGGCGCACTATGGCTGCCATCGCATCATCCAGGTGGGGGCTGCACATTGGTGGTGGTGGAGGGGAGTCCCCATGTCCTGCAAAGCGCTTTGAGTGGAGTGTCCAGAAAAGCACTATATAAGTGTAAGCAATTATTATTAATTATAATGTAGTAAGTCCATTGTCCACTCCATTGCAAGGCATACACAACACAAACACCAGGAACAATTATCTCAGAAGCCAGTTAACCTCCCAGAAGAAATAAAAGGTGTTAAAAGTAAGTATCTCCTTTAGGTGAGGACAGACTGGATCAAACGAAAACAACATTTGAAGTGAATTGCAAATATATTGAGTTGTGATGCAACTGTAACTTGAACCTAACATGACTGGGTGGTGCATTTTTGAAATTGCATTTTCACAGCTGAAATACAAAATGAAGCTGATCGCAGTCCAAACTCAAGGTATTGTTGTAAAACTAAATATTCAACATGTTTCTACCTGTCCCTTTTCAGCTCACTCAGAAGTCCACAGCCTGCAGCCTCTCTGGTCCAGTGGAGGTGCTGTTTGATCCTGCAGGATCTGTCCAGTCTCACATAGTCTTACTGAGCAGCGCAGGGCTCCCTGGCCCCAGGTACGAACAGTGAGTGTCAGTGCAGAACAGCTCTCTGATACTCCGCTCCCTCACTCCAGCTGATCAGGGGAGCTACACAGTGAGGGACCTTAAGGGAAGCACTATCAGCACTGTGATCATCACTGTGGGAGGAGAATGAATTCTGGTATCCGAGAGCTTTTTACCGAATGAGGCTGGAAAACGTGGAGTGTAGCTTGTGCCTGGCCTGAACCCTCTCCAATGGCTGAGCGATGTGTATCTGCAGCTCTTGCAATGCAGCTCAGCACTTGCAATGGAACTACACCCTGAATCAGGACAGTGTGGGGGGCAGTGCACTATGGGAGTTGTAGTTCCTGCCAATTGGGGAAACGCCCCTCAGGACTACATTTTCACATTGGCTGTCCACACGTGGCTTCGCACTCCAGGAAAACGTCCCCACGCTTATGTCCACGCTTACTTTTCCAGGCACCAGAAGCCAGGCACATAGGTGCCTGCAGGATTATTTTGCTCCAGAAATGGGAAAAAAAATTAAGAGCATAATCTGACATGCAAAACTCCCCTTTATTCGAAAACAAATAAATAACTTTATTTGTTTTCGTGCAGCTGCTGCTGCTGTATTTTTTTTTATTTTGAGGGGTTGTGGGTCACCCGGTCTGCGGCTCACCTCTTACCCCCGGGGCAGGCAAGCCAAGCGCAGATCCCTGGGTCTGTCGCCGTCAGCAAAGGTGCGCTGTCGGGGGATAGGTGGTGGCCTCTGCTCTGCTGCTGGGCAGTCTCTGCTGGGGGTGGGAGCTGAGGTAAATGGAGGAGTAGAGCACTGTGGTCTCTTCTTCCTGCTCGCAGAGAGACAGACACACACACACAGAGGTGTGCTGAGCTCAGCTCAAGAGCTCTTGATCTTGTCTATTCTTGTATATGCCTCCAGGAAACTCACAGTACGCACACAGAGCAAGGACAGCTGAGGTTCCACACACAGACACACTGAGACTCAGCTGGAGTCAGATGAGCTGTTAATCAACTTTCATTTAAAAACACCTTCTTATGTAGCAGCACATAGGGTAAACTCTCAGTGTACAGACACACTAAAGACCAGAGATTCAACACACTTCAGCTTGAGTGAGGCTGGAGTCAGATGAGCTGTTGACAAACTCATTTTCTCTCAGATACACTTACTTATGGACCAGCACACTTAGTAATCTAACAGTTTGCACGCGGAGCAAAGACCCGAGATTACACACACACACACTGAGACTCAGCTTGAGTGACGCTGGAGTCAGATGAGCTGTCAACAAACTCATTTTCACTCAGATACCCCTCCAGCTTCCTGTATACCAGCACCCACAGTCGTCTTGCAGTTTACAGACAGAGCCAAGCAAAATGAGACTCCACACAGACACAGCAAGACTCAGCTTGAGTGAGGCTGGAGTCAGACGAGCTGTTAATAAACTTGCTTTAATTTCAAAACACCTTCTGATGTAGCAGCACATAGAGTAAACTCTCAGTGTAAAGACACACTAAAGACCAGAGATTCAACACCCACACACACTGAGACTCAGCTTGAGTGAGGCTGGAGTCAGATGAGCTGTTGAGAAACATACTTTTTCTCAGATACCCCTCCACCTTCCTGTATACCAGCACCCACAGGAATCTCACTGTGTACAGACGCAGCAGATACACTTACTTATGGACCAGCACACATAGTAATCTAACAGTTTGCACGCGGAGCAAGGACACAAGATTACACACACACACACACTCACACACTCACAGAGGATAACACGCCCAGGCTTATTCTACGCAGAGCTTGTCTTTGCTGAGCCAGAATGAGTCGCGGTTTCCTCCCACGTGTCTGAGCTTGTGTTCTGGTCGGAGCTGAAGTTGTGGGTCAGCGTGTGTGTGTGGAATCTGCTGTCTTGTTCTGTCTGCATACTGACAAAGAAGACAAGCTCTGCGTAGAATAACAGTTAGTTATCCTTTGTATCTGCGTGTGTGTGTGGAGTCTGTGGTCTTTGCTCTGTCTGCATACTGACAAAGAAGACAAGCTCTGCGTAGAATAACAGTTAGTTATCCTTTGTATCTGTGTGTGTGTGTGTGTGTGTGTGTGTGTGTGTGTGTGTGTGTGTGTGTGTGTGTGTGGAGTCTGTGGTCTTTGCTCTGTCTGCATACTGACAAAGAAAACAAGCTCTGCATAGAATAACAGTGTGCTATCCTCTGTATGTGTGTGTGTGTGTGTCTGTGTGTAATCTCGGGTGTTAGGTCCGTGTGCAAACTGTTAGATTACCAGGTGTGCATAATGTGAGTTTAGTATGTGTGCTGGTCCATAAGAAGGTGTTTTGAAATGAAAGCAAGTTTATTAACAGCTCGTCTGACTCCAGCCTCACTCAAGCTGAGTCTTGCTGTGTCTGTGTGGAGTCTCATTTTGCTTGGCTCTGTCTGTAAACTGCAAGACGACTGTGGGTGCTGGTATACAGGAAGCTGTAGGGGTATCTGAGAGAAAGTATGTTTGTCAACAGCTCATCTGACTCCAGCTGAGTCTCAGTGTGTGTGTCTCTGTGTGTGTGTGGTCTTTAGTGTGTCTGTATACTGTGAGTTTACTCTACATAAGGAAGTGTATCTTGAATGAAACTGTCTTACAGACTCCTACAGTATGTCTCGGATTTCACTGCTGGCCTGGCCAGGCCAAATATCGGCGGTTGTTTTATTTGCGTGTGGTTACCGGGTCATCGTTGAGACTGTTCCCGTCCCTTTTGCTCCGCCTGTTTCCCGCGGCTCTTCGGTGGCGGCCACAAGGACAGATGGAGGGACAGAAATGAAGAAGCATTATGTTGAGAAGCCTGCTTTCAGTGCACTGACTGAGCTCTGGGGAGTGTCCTACAGGGACAGGAGGTGGAGGAAGTGAAGGGTCTCCTGTCCCGATCGGTGGATCGCATTCAGACTAAAGAGGTTCAGTTCCTTCAGACTAAAGAGACTCAGTTCCTCCAGCCTGTCAGTGTAGGACACTCCCTTCAGACTGAAGAGACTCAGTTCCTCCAGCCTGTCAGTGTGGGACAGTCCCTTTGGACTGAAGAGACTCAGTTCCTCCAGCCTGGCAGTATGGGACACTCCCTTCAGACTAAAGAGACTCAGTTCCTCCGGCCTGGCAGTGTGGGACACTCCCTTCAGACTAAAGAGACTCAGTTCCTCCAGCCTGGCAGTACTGTATAGTTCTTTCCCTTAAGAATGAAGAACAATATCTATTTCAGAACGTGGGCACAGTACTCCGGTCTGATCGAGAGGTGCTCTGACCTGGTCGGTGGGAGAGGCAGTAGGTGCAGCAGGAGCAGATCACAGCCAGCGTCACAGCTGTGCAGCCCTGTCTTATGATCCCTGCCTCCCAGCAATGAAGGTGTAGTCTTAGTTCATTAGTCTACCTATCATTGTACGCTTTCACCACCACACCTATGTCTCATCTTGTATTTAAGCACTAGTCTTTCCCTACCTCCTCGCTCAGTATTGGTTTTCCTTTCGAGCTACTTAGTTGCGCTACGCCTTCTACCTCTTCGTACTGTTCAGGTTCCGACTTTGTTTTCTCCCCTTTTACTACGTTTTTTGGATTACGGTCTGGCTTTCGCTTCTCTCTCCCTGTTTGGATCACTGGCTTCCCCTGGACTCTCAGCTCTCTCCTTCGACTACGGTATTTGGATCACGACTTGTCTCTATCGGCTCCTGCAAGTGGGTTCATTAGTTGGTTTCGGTTTCACTGGCCGAATCCTTAACAGAATACTGAGCCACTTAACATGGACCCAGCGGAGCAAGAGGAATTTTGCTCGGTTTTGGATCAGCACTGGCAAGCTTTACTCCAGTTACAGGCTTCCGTCCAACAGACTTCAGCACCTGTCGGCAATGGCGCCTACCAGTAATAGTGAAAGTAATGCTGGAGCTGCCGCTTCGGCTCCGCCCCCGCCAGCTTCTACACCCGCTCCTCGACCTCTTCCACTTACACCACCTGACAGGTTTGACGGCAACCCTACGAGATGTCGGGGCTTATTAGCACAGTGTGCGCTGGTTTTCAGGCTCCATCCGGAAACTTTTTTTTCTCCTCAAGACAAGATTGCCTTCGTAGTTTCCCTGTTAACTGGCCGTGCTCTGGATTGGACAACTGCCCTACTAGATCGCAGGGCTCCTGAGGTACAGGACTATGATCTCTTTTTAGAGAAATTTAAGGGGGTTTTTTGTCGTTCCTCAGCTGGACAAGACTCCGCCTACCGCCTCTCATCTATCCGCCAGGGCCGCAGGTCTGCACAGGATTATGCCATAGACGTTCGAGTAGCAGCAGCAGAGACTCACTGGGAGGATGAGGTCCTTATTTTTCTTTTTCTGCAAAGGTTATGTGAAGAAATAATCACCTGGTAACACCTCCGTCTCATCTTGTATTTAAGCACTAGTCTTTCCCTACCTCCTCGGTCAGTATTGGTTTTCCTTTCGAGCTACTTAGTTGCGCTACGCCTTCTACCTCTTCGTACTGTTCAGGTTCCGACTTTGGTTTCTCCCCTTTTACTACGTTTCTCCCCTTTTACTACGTTTTTTGGATTACGGCTCGGCTTCGGTTGCTCCCTCTCAGTTTGGATCTCTGGCTTCCCCTGGACTCTCGGCTCTCTCCTTCGTCTACGGTATTTGGATCACGACTTGTCTCTATCGGCTCCTGCAAGTGGGTTCATTACTTGGTTTCGGTTTCACTGGCCGAATCCTTAACAAGTAGCTAAATACACAGGTCACACTGCTCCAGTTGAGGCTCAAACTCACAACCTCAGCATCACTCTGCTGTGCATTGCTGTATAAGCACCGCACGCTGACCGACTGCGCCACTGGAGCTGTTTAACACCCTCTCCTCATACAGACTGCCGCTGCAGAAACACAGGCTACAAACAGGGTTTCGGTTGTGGATCCATCTCCACATGGGGGGAAAGGGACAGTAAAATAGCAAGGAAAATACAAGAGAAGAAACTGAAAGAATTGTGCTCACTGCAAAGAAGG
The DNA here is from genome assembly GCF_059453375.1 of Lepisosteus platostomus. Classification (NCBI taxonomy): domain Eukaryota; kingdom Metazoa; phylum Chordata; class Actinopteri; order Semionotiformes; family Lepisosteidae; genus Lepisosteus; species Lepisosteus platostomus. The sequence goes on along the minus strand of NC_142615.1, from coordinate 40,075,870 downwards.
AAGGAAAGAGGTGGCCGGATACGTAAAACAGCTCCGCAGATAATTTGTAACGACATTCTTTGGTGACAATCAGCGGTCGGATTTCTCTTCAGGTTCAGCTCTGCAGTATGAACGTACATTCTCCGAGATTGGTTAGTTATATGTGATCAGCTGATATTAAATAGGACTAATAAGAATCAATACAATTGATGTCTGGCAAAGGCAAATAACCTTTGTACATGATCTGGAATGTGACTGGTTAAATTTCAGCACAGTTGCTACCCCCTTTATAAAGGGTGTGCACACTTATACAACCAAGACATTGAAAGTTTTTTTTTTATTATTGTTCCAAAAAATGTTCCATTTGTTTTCTTTCTTAAATGTTGTTGATTAAAAGATCTTATTAAGTGTGAAAAAATCTGATTGTGAAAAGGTCAAATTCTTAGTGAAAAATTCAGTAATGTGAGGAAAGATGAATTGTGGGAGCCGCTTGACTCCTCGTGTCGTTCTGTATTTCTCTCTCATTCTGCTGGGAGTGGCGCCGTCACTTCTGGTTAAAGTCTGTCAGTTGTCATTGCAGATGGATCAGGTATGAATGCACTTCGGCACAAGAAAAGACATGTGACTTGCGAGTATCCCGGCAGTGTTTTCTTTTTTTCTAGAGCCCGGATAGCTCAGTTGGTAGCGCATAAGAATTTTAATGTGAGGGTCCAGGGTTCAAGTCCTTGTTTGGGCGGTTGTGCTTTTCTTCAATCTATTGTGAATGTCATTCTAAATCGTCTTTTATCTTTCCCTCTTCTAGCTGTACTGTGGTTATTTTAAATGTTCATCACTTGTATTTTCTTTAGTGTTTCTTTTCACAAACCGAAAATGTTCAAGGTGATCTTCTCACCACACTCCACTTAGATAAATTAAAAGAAATCACAGTAGAGTAAAGGACACGCAGTGAGGAGCTCCCGCAGTGAGTGCTCTTGAATACGACAAGAGGAAAGGCACACTGCACATCTGCGGAACATCGCAAAGTATTTTTTTTTTATTAAAGGTTCAAGGAAACCTGAATATGTTTGCTAGAAGTATTTAAGAATCACAGTCAACTCGAGTACGATTGCTGCACAGATCTGCCATGTGAAATTAGAATACTGTTTGTGCGTTGTATAAAATACGCTGTTCAAAGCTTTTCTAAAACTACAGAGATACGTTTCGGAATGCGTCTTCCTGTAAAAATAAAATCTCTACACGGGTGCTATAAGCAGAGTCTGAAGCCTGCTTAACAGAAGAACTATATTCAGAGGGCCAAAGAATTGAATATTTCACCAAGTGAGAGAAAGCATCTCAGAAAAAGGAGCTCCATCTCTTCGAGGGCGTGAGTTGGAATCCCACTGCTGCCCAGTATCTCCTTGTTAAGAATCATGGTTTTGTTGTTGTAGATTCTGCGTGATTAAATCAGTTTCATTAGAATTAATTTGAACAGTCATATTTGTTTTATTCCTCCTACCATGGCAATTTGTGCTCAAAGATTTAACTTTTTTGTATTTTAAAAAACGTGCTAGCCTTGATGGGAAAGTAAGCGGCACCGCAGGCGTGGTGGCCAAGTGGTAAGGCGTCGGTATCAATAAGGTCAATAATCTGTTAAACATTTTATGCCATTTTTCCCATAGATGATGTTCACGTTGGAACAGTGAGAAAGGCGTGCCTGGATGCGCTTGAACCATCACCTTACTATCATTTGAGTCCCAACCTGACCGCACTAAGCAATTGTACCACAGAGACTCCAACAAGTTGGTTTTCTCCATTTGCAGTTTTGGGTAAAAAATAATCTGCACTTTAAAGCAAGTATTGTATTTCAAATTTTGCAAATTTCTTGAAAAATGTTGTTTCAGAGAGAAACTGAGTAGACAGGAATAGCCCAGTCAGTAGAATATCGAACTTTTTATCTGTAGGTCTCTAGTCAGGCGACTGATTTTCTTGCAACTACTGTGAACCTGCAAAATAGATGGTCTTTTGTCCCTCAGTTTTTCAAGTTGTTCTATGAATGTTTAAAATATTCAATATTTTTCATGCTCTTAAGCACTTTCTGTCACAAAGTTTCTGGTGTTCTTGGTGCTGTGCTGCACGTAGATAATGTAGACGAGAGCACAGGTAACAATACAGGACAAGCAGTGAGGATATCCCGTAGCTTTCAACTCAGTGCAGAGTCCAGAGGGAAGCCTAGGTTGCTAAACAATCAACAGGTATCTAATAATGACGTTCACAAAGGTGACAATACGTTTTTTTCAACATATCCTTACATTTACTCATACAGCACAACATATTTTCTATACCCTCAAATCATCAATGTAACGACTTTCTCGTGAGAAACACAAGTATAGAGTGAAATCACAATAACTTATAAAACAAATCTATTCAAACGCCCAGATATGACAGAACACACCCCTTTAAATATGTATTTCCTTTATTTCAGTTTTCTTCCCTCCCCAGGATACCTGAAAATTCACTATCGCATATTAAAGGCTGTACATGTAATACATCTACTAATAAAGATGGACATTAAAGTAAATTATTAATAAATTACACTTTTCATGAAGGCATGTATTGATAAAATTATTGTAAATAATTGTGGTGTCTGGAAAGCAATTTTAGTTAAATATAACAATTTTCAGGCAAGTGGTGCATAAGCTCGTTATTTAGACACTAAATTATTTCCACTGCATTCACAACAGTTCTAATGTGTTTGCTTGTTCTGCATAGTCTGCTACTGAGTTGTTTTCCAAACTGAAACCTATAAGAACATTATTCAAGATGCACCATGGCCCAGAATCGTTCATTGGGACTAGGATTAATATCAATTGAAAGTACTCCAGAATAAAAGATTTAACCTGAATATTAAAAGAGTAGGAAAGTAATAAAACAACACCATAACATCTTGACTTCCAATCTTCTTCCTGGTTCAGGCCATGTAAAATGACATAATCATTGGAGTCATGCCGAGGTTGTGAGTTTAAGCCTCGCCTGGAGCAGCCTGTTTTTCTGTCTTGACAGGTAAACAGTGGTTTGTGTTATTTGCTAAAGAGGATTCTGGATTAATTGTGCTCCTCCTGGGAGTGGTAAAGATGAGAAGTTCATGAGGCTGGTGGTAAATATCCTGTTCAGGAATATCGGGGTTGTAGGGGGTCAGATCTATAGATGTAGTAAACACATTAGTGGAGACGGTGTGTCTGCTCTCCATGAGAGAGCCGGGCGGGAAGAATAATCTGTGGTCTGGGAAGAAGAGACCCTCGTTGGAAGAGCGGCGCTCCTCACAGGAGAGAATGAAAACAATCTTTTTCAGGGACGCTGATTTTTCTCTTTGGGTGAATTAAAAGCATTTGTCACAAGTGACCTCGTGGCGCAACGGTAGCGCGTCTGACTCCAGATCAGAAGGTTGCGTGTTCAAATCACGTCAAGGTCAGCTGATGTGTTTGCAGGTGCTGCTGGTGCCGAACCCGGAATTTACACCATGCAGTCGGGTTTTAGCTGTACACCACCTAGGTAATCCGAATGAAGTTACAGAACACCCAGTCAGGATCTTATGCAGCATTTCATCTTGAACACGACAAGAGAAAAGGCACACTGCACATCCGCGAAACATCGCGTCCGACTTTAGAGACAGTGACATCAGAGAATGGAAGTTTCAAACCGCTTTTCTGTTACAGGTTCAAGCAAACCTGAAAGTTAGGGAGTGTTTGGTCACTTTTGTATGAAAAAGTGTCTGAAGCCTGTAATTATAATTTGCCCTTCTTTTAATTGTGGTTGAAATCCACTCCCATGTACCAAGACCTTACAGTATATTCATGTTTACTTAAATGACTAACTATTGGACTATTGGACATTAGTTGGTGTTTTTTTTTTGTAACGATTTGCTATTTCATGCAGGAAAGAAAGGAACCCAGACCCAACGTTTGCTTTCAGGTGGGGTTCATTTACATAACAGACATCTATTTCTGAGGAGCCTGATTTGAATCACACAACCCCGGTAGAAGTCGAATCGACAATCTTATAAACCGAAATCAGACGCGTTATCCATTAAACCACTAGCCCGTCACGTAAATTAATTGCATCATGGTGAGTTCAGTACCGCTACTAGTAATACCCCACCCCCATCTTAAATTTCTAAGTGAGAAACGTGTTTTCTACATTTTTTTTAGTTTTAAAAAATCATCACTTTTAAGCAGACAAAGCCTTTATGTGTCACTCTGAATTTCTAATTGATTTAGAATTCCAAGACAAAAGCGTTTCGTTCCACAGCGGCGTGAAATGATCACGTCTTTCACTCTACTTCTCTCTAGTAGTAAAGCAGACCTTGCTTGGTGAGCATTTGCTCCGGTAAATTAGGTCACTTTTCATGTTAACTCACTTCTTCTAAACACAACATTTCCTGGTGCATGTTTTCTCCATGAAAAAAAGACATGTGCATGTGCATGTTTTCCCTTACATGTTTTCCCTTACATGATTTCTCGTTTTGTTTCATCAAAGTGTACAGAAAGAAGAAAGAAAGGAAAAGTGTCGTTAATGAACTCTGTCCCCCTTGGGAGATGTCAAGCGCATTGGACATGAAAAGTGCCCAATAAAAGCCATTTCTCTTCATTTCTCTTACGGTCAGGGCTCCTGTTCCGTGTAAAGGAGGCAGCTTGCTCAGCCGGCAGACTCAGGGCTTCGTGAACGCAGATGGCTCAGAGCGGTGTGTCCAAGCGGCTATAAAAGAGGAGAATTCTGCCGGCACCGTAGCTGAGTCGGTTTAAGTACCTGTCTCGTTAACTGGAGATCCGGGCTCCACATCCCAGCTGTGCCTTTCTTCCTGTCTTTTTGTGCAGAAACTACCATCTTGGACAACCGCATAGGGCTTGATTTAGTTTAAAGCATGAATGCATTTCCTTTCTGCAACAACTTGTTTTTCAAGAAATTCATACAGCTTGTGAAAAATGAAATGTAATTCTTGGCTATCAGAGCAGTAGGAATATTGCCGACTGGCAAGAAAATGCAAGCAATGTTTATTTTTTGACCGGAAAGGTGCGAATGGAGAAAAGCCTCTCTCATCAGTCTCTGTGGCGCAATCGGCGAGCGCGTTTGGCTGTTAACTGAAAGGTTGGTGGTTCAAACCCACCCAGGGACGATCTTCTTATTATTGTCAATGTAAACACTGTCTCCACTAAAGCCGAAACCTTAACCCTCTTTATATTTGCAGAAAATGCGAGTCTTTTGCCCGTGTCCAACAACAACACTTGAGACCGGGGAAGTCCAATAGTGATCAACACCGCAACTCCCCAGAAATCCATATTCACCCTTGGAAAAGTATCTTTGAATGGCTGGCGGGAGATATCATTTATACTCCTGTTGCGTCCTCTGCTAAAAGAGTTTAGAAATACAACGCAGATTTGTTTGAGAATTTGACAAGCACTGTTACAGTACGATAGCACTGTGAAGTTGGATGTTGATATTTTGATATATTTACCTTAATTTTAACATAAATGTAAACATACATGCTGTACAATCTATGCTGTACAATCAAACACAGGTATATTTTGAGTCTCATGCTGATCGTCCTGTGGATCCAAAAGAAAATGTTAAAGCTGATACATTTTCGATTGGAATTTGCATCTAGCTACAACGTCCCTGGATAAGAGATTTTATTAGGTGCGTGCAATCGGTATCTTTTACTTTATGTATGGTAGTGGAAATAGTTTTAAAAATGTTTTCTAAAGAAGATTGTATTGCCAGGACCTGCCTTTAGCGCTCAGTAGCGATGACGCTGTTGATATAGATGGAGAAGAAATGTAAGATGAATTGATGATCTAAGCTAAAATAGCCCTAACACGCCTCCTGTAACAGTGTTTGTATTCATAGCAAGTAATATTCTTTTTCAAAACCGAACGTTGCTTTTGCATTTAGTGTTATGTAACCATTAGCGGTTTCGGTAGCTTCTGAAGAGCGCACTTTTCCAAACTGAAGCCTATAAGAACATTATTCAAGACGCACCATGGCCCAGAATCGTTCATCGGGACTAGGATTAACATCAATTAAAAGTACTCCAAAATAAAAGATTTGACAGAAAAATTAAAAGTGTAGGCAAGTATTAAAACAACACCATAACTTCTTGACTTCCAATCTCTTTCCTGGTTCAAGCCATGTAAATGACATAATCAGTGGAGTCATGCCGAGGTTGTGAGTTTAAGCCTCACTTGGAGCAGCCTGGTTTTCTGTCTTGACAGGTAAACTGTGGTTTGTGTTATTTGATAAATAGAGAGAGGATTCTGTGCTAATTGTTCTCCTCCTGGGAGAGGTCAAGATGAGAAGTTCACGAGGCTGGTGGTAAATATCCTGCCCAGGAATATCGGGGCTGTAGGGGGTCAAATCTATAGATGTAGTGAAGACATAAGTGGAGATGGTGTGTCTGCTATCTGTGTGAGAGCTGGGCAGGAAGAATAATCTATGGTCTGGGAAGAAGAGACCCTCGTTGGAAGAGTGGCGCTCCTCACAGGAGAGAATGAAAAATAAATCTTTTTCAGGGACGCTGATTTTTCTCTTTGGGAAAATTAAAAGCATGTTTAGCATGTGACTTCGTGGCGCAACGGTAGGGCGTCTGACTCCAAATTAGGAGCTTGCACGTTCAAATCACGTCGAGGTCAGCTCATTTGTCTGCAGGTTCTGCTGGTACCAAACCTGGAAATTACACCATGCAATTGAATTTTATCTGTACACCACATAGGTAATCACGAAGTAACAGCGCAGTACAGAACACCCAGTCAGGAGCTTATGCAGGGAATCATCTTGACCTTGCTAGGTGAGCATTTGCTCTGGTAAATTAGGTCATTTTCACGTTAACTCACTTCTTCTAAACACCACATTTCCTGGTGCACGTTTTCTCCATGTAAAAAAGACATTTTCTCGACATGATTTCTCTTTTTTTTCATCAAAGTGTACAGAAAGAAGAAAGAAAGGAAAAGCGTCATAAATGAACTCTGTCGCCCATGGGAGATGTCAAGCGCATTGGACATGAAAAGTGCCCGATAAAAGCCATGTCTGTACGTTTCTCTTAGTGTCGGGGCTCCTATTGAATGTAAAGGAGGCAACGTGCTCAGCCAGCCGACTCAGCGCTTACTGAACGCAGGTGTCTCAGAGCGGTGTGTCCAAGCGGCAGTAAAAGAGGAGAATTCTGCCGGCTCCGTGGCTTAGTTGGTTAAAGTACCTGTCTAGTTAACGGAAATCCTGGCTCCAAATCCCAGCAGCCCATCGCCTGTGTTGCACTGGACACCCTGTAAATCATCAAAAGCACATCGAGCTCCTTGGTAATGAAATTGCCGGATAAAAGCCATTTCTCATCCTTTCTCAACTTGCTCAGCGAGCAGGCTCACCGCACACCGAACGAAGATGTGACAGAGCGGTGTGTCCAAGTGGCTGTAAAAGGGCAGTGCTTTGCTGGTGCCATGGCTTAGATGGTTAAAGCGCCTGTCTAGTGAACAGGAGATCCTGGATTCAAATCCCACTGGTGCCTGTCTTTGTGCACTGTTTATTGTTATAGACAACATGCTTCTGCAATGGAGGTGTTCATTTAGTTTTTGGCACAACTTGTTTTTCAAGAAATCCACACATTGCGAAAGATAAAATGCTCATCTTTCTTATCAATCCAAAAGAATTACTGCCAGCTGGCAAGAAAATGACAACAATTGTTTTTTACTTTAGCCAAAAATCTGTGAATGTAGACAAAATACGACGTGTCAGTTTCTATGGCACACTCAGTCAGGGTGTCCTTCTGTTAAACACAACGTTGGTAGATCAAACGCACCCAGAGACACACTGAATTAATCCGATCTAAACATTACATCTCTAAATGTGATTGAGTTTCTTTGCACGTCCTTAGTCATCTTGATGTTTGCAGAGATTTTCAACTTTTGACACGAGTCAAACTACAAGAAATTGGTTGAGTACCTAAGTCAATATCACCGGGAATGTGAATATAAATGTAAACATCAATATTTCTGCTGTCTCCTGAGAAACACAAGTATAGAGTCAAAACATAATAAATAATACTAAAAAAAACTATTCAGTTAAGACCCAGATGTGACAAAACACATTTAAGACTTGCATCCCCTTTAAATATGTATTTCTTTAATATCAGTTCTCTTCCCTCCCCAGGATACCTGCAAATTCACTATCGCATATAAAAAGCTGTGTGTAGTCTGTGTGTATCGCTTTGTCACATCTGGGTGTTAAATTAATAGATGTGTTGTGTTATTTAATATGATTTGACTCTACGCTTGTGTTTCTCAGGAGACAGCAGAAATATTGGGGATTTGTGCCTACAGAAAATTGTGTGAACTTTACAGGCAAATGTAAGGTTATGTTAAAGAAACAAAAACTTATTGTCACCTTTTTCAACATGATTAGTTAAGACATTTGTTCGGAATAGTATATCTTCTCGTGTCTTTGGCTGTTGTCCTACAATAACGGTGGTGAAACAGCAGGAATGTGCGGAAAGAATCGGAGATGGAACAGAAGACTCATCCAGTCGATAGTAAGGTTATGTAGGACCGCACACACTACGGTGCCAGTGTTAAGTAGCCTGGTTTATACCAGGAAAGAGTAGAAACCTGAGGTCTTCTGATCCGTAATCAGACACGTTATCCATTGTGCCATTGGCGTTTGTATTGCATTCCTATAGAGCACCACATTGAGCTCAGAGCCGCTATTGGCAATACATCGCCCCGGTCAACATTTTCTCAATTAGATTAATGTGTTTTTGTACGTGTGTCTAATTACTATGTCTTTCATTATGTCTGGATTAAAATAATGTCTCTTTTAAATTGACAAAGGGTTTATGAGTCTCCCCGAAATTCACACACGAAGAATAAAAGATATCACGTTTAAAAAGAATCCAGAGACGCCGGCGATAGAAAACGGAGCGTCTTAAGTGCGCGCTATCACTGAACTAAACTCCCGATCGGTAAGTTTGTCGGCGGCTTTTTAATTGTGTTAGGAAGAGCAAACAGTCAACAGTGTACATTTTAAAGGTCTAAGCAAAACAATCAGACGTGAGGATTATTCAGAAAAGGAGTCTCTACTTCTTTGTATACTGAGCTTTCGGATGAACGTCAAAGTGAAAAACAAATTCGCAATTTTCACTTTTTGATTAAGGAACAAGAAAACACCATCCTTTGAACTGGATTCAAACCAGGGACATAAGAAACACTCGCTGCTTTTTCTAGTCTTAAGAGCTAGCAACTGAGCTATGGAGAGATCGGAAAGTATACGTTTTGTCACACACATAGCCCAATGTAGTGTAGTGTTCCTCTTTATTTAAATCCCAGTTCGATATCAAAATACTCACTCCCATAGTCTCGTTTAGTAGAAGAAATGGACCAGGCTTCTACTCTATAAACGTCCAGGGTTCTTATAAAACATCTGAAGGGACATCAGTGCAGGCGGAAATTGACTATTTTCTAGTGGGATCAGGATCACATAAAACCTTTTGGATTGAGAAGAGGATCATGGTGACATTCAAAACATACCTGCCTTTGCTTTTTTCGAACACGAATGGATTATTGAGCTGCAAACATCGGAACATCGGTTAAAATCAAATCTCTCCACTACTGCAGTTGCTTCTTTGAGAGTTTCTTCAAATCTTTCAACTGAACGTCAATATCGAGGGATACTGACGGTAAAATCATACGGATTTTGGTTTTCTTTTGATCGAAATTGTATTAAAATTCGAGCCTCTTTCACAGTTGTATAATACTTTCCCCTGCATAAAAATTCTAAATAAAAATTCAGATAAAAATTCTAAATACCACAAAGTTACAATATATGGAATAGGATTTATTTTAAATGTATTTTACAATTTGCATTTATTTAGAGCTACATTTAGTTCTAGGTAAAGATAACATTGCTAATATTGATGGAGTAGAAATGTAAGATGAATTTATGAGCTAAAAGTCCTAAAACGCCTCCTGTAACAGCTACTTTTCACCCGAAGAAGTTAGTTTTGTGTTTTTAGCTATTGAACATAACTGGTATGTCCGAGAAAATCATGTTTATCCATTGAATTTGGTCTTTGAATGGCTGGCTGGAGAAATCATTTTTACTCCCGTTGCACCCTCAGTTGAAATATTTTAAAATTACAATGCAGATTTGTTGGAGAACTTCACAAGTATTCTAAGTTTAGCATTGTACATACGTTGATATTTTGGAGTATTTACCATAGTTTAAATGTACTGTAAATGTAAACATAAACGCTGTAAAAGCTAATGTAATTTTGTAAAAATATGTTAGCTGAGGATGCGAGGGGGGCTATGACACGTTGTGAAACATGCAAGACAACTGTAAAAGTGGCCAGTATTTGAAATAAAATTGATGATCAAAAGAAAACCACAATTCTTGTGGTATTATCATCAATATCCTTCGAAATCGACGTCCAAATGAAGTTCAAATGAAGAAACTGTGAAAAAAGCTACATTGATAGCAGGGGATTTTGATCTTTGCACTTAAAGAACTAATTGGATTTCCGTGAAGGTGCCACCCTACAAACAGCACAAAGAATGAAACACACCCCCTCCGTTAGTGCTGGGGTGTGCTGTCGAAAGTAGCGTTTGTGCTGCATACAGATGCAGCCATTCAAAGTGAGCGGTACAGACACGTACCGCAGGTATGATGACACGGGGTACCGCGGTGCGTGATTGGTTGACTGACAGGGGCACTCGTGGTCCGTTGGTCTGTCGTAGAAAGACTTACTGTAAACGTCTTTACTGTGCCCGTTGTAGATATTGAATTTTACCACTGAAGGGAAATCTTAGTAGCTGAGCATAAAAAGAATAGGAGCATACTGTAATGCGTGTGAAGGCCATAAACGATATTAATTTTGGAACGTAAACATACAGTATATAGCTGGTCTTGGTACTTTAAAGAAAAAAATACACACCAGTATTCCATTTCTCCCTAAACATTGTAAGCTTCGAAGTCTTTAACTAACGTGATACCGGAGTCAACAAGCATACTTTTAGAATTTGATTAAAAGGGAATATAATATGGAATCGCATATCTAAAGAATTTAATAACGGTATGATTATATCCGTGTACTGCGGCAGGGCTGTGTAGGGCTGTTTCGCCTGCCTGGTCATGCGAGCTGTCTTGTAGCCTACGGGTCTAGTTGCGTGACTACCAACTGGCAGGTTGTGTGTTCGAATCCAGCTGGTGCTGGACTTTTCTTTTAACAAACATTTCTTCGAAAAAATAGGTAAGCGATATAATGGACAATCAATTGACTTTTATATTTCAAAATATCGCAACATGATCGATATTTGCGATATTTTGAACATATCTTCCCTTCTGACAGCGGTTCCTGCTTCAATTGTGTGTGTGTGTGTGCAACAGTAAATTTTTATAGAGAAATGGAGGCTGGACAGTATGCGTTACAATATAAACATTTATATTGATTTAAATCGTGTTCTGATTTAAATCGCAAACGCGTGTTTAATTATGTGTTTTTTAATCATAATCAGGCTAATGCATTTCTACATTTTCTGTATGAACCAGCTTAGAGGTTCATACAGAAAGACAGCTTGTGTTTAAATTGAGTGTAAGGTAATTTATGCTTCTAAAGTCATGGTCAGTATTATTGTACTGTGCTGTACTGTGTCACATTATTTTATAGCGTTTTTATTGCGTTATTAAATCCGGTGGCGCTGTGTTAGTTTCCTGACTCACATTATTTAAACTGCGACACTGATCATTCATCTCTAAATAAACTTTATTTTATATAGCGTTTTAAGCGAATAGGTAATTAGATTGCTCATAAACCTAATCACTTTTTCTACATAAACACAGCGTGATTGCTCTCTGAAAATGCTTTTCCTTTATTTTTAAAGTAGGCTCAGATTTCAACTATAGATCGTATTATTATAAACTTTCTTGGAAAAATGTATTTTATGTAAACCATGTTTGCTATTAATTCATTTAGGGCTAAAATACGTTCATTGTCTTCCAATCGAGTCGAGTTGACATTGGAAGCCTGCCACACCCGGACTGTTAAACCAACGCATTAGCACGTCAAAGCCCGTTGAGCCAGTATTGGCTTTAGTATTTAGTATTTAGTATATTGTAACGCTTACAGCAGACAGGCACTGTGTAGGAGCCGACGCACCAGAGCAGCGCATCGAGGGAGTGTCTGCATTTATAACTTAGTTTTTAAAATTAGTCAAGCAATACGAAGCATCTCCTTTTACTTAGTGCCTGAGCATACTGCAACGCGTGTGAAGCCCATAAACGATATTAATTTTGGAACTTAAACATACAGTATATGGCTGGTCTCGGTACTTTAAAGAAAACATACACACCAGTATTCCATTTCTCCCTAAACATTTTAAGCATCGAAGTCTTTAACTAACG